>NC_079194.1:219131892-219179392 GCF_029499605.1 Hyla sarda | reverse complement strand
ATGTTTGTGCTGAAGGAATAGCTGCTAATGGGCAAAGCATGTTAAACAATGTTAGCTGGCATTGCTTAATACAGCTATGTGCTTATCTATGCCAACACAATTATCAATCTGTGTGGGCACGAGCAAGCTGAAAATGGATTTCAAAATCAGACAGCCCCTTTTTAAGGGGTGAATAAGTAATAAATATTATTTATTATTAATAAATTACTACTATATAACCTATCCATGTCAAAAATTGGTGGGACCCCACTAATCACTAGACGTGCATATAGTGTTCCACCTTTGAGGGGATCTGGTGGTGAAAGAAGGTCTCATGACATCAACCCTGTTGAAATAAAATCTGGCCTTGCAATCGGCCGACTTACTGTGGGTTTGGCTTCTTAAACCCTTCAACAATCCTCTGTAAAAGCTGGTTAGAGAAATCCCCTGTGTGCATCTCTGGATACTTATAGAAAATACAGACAATCCAGCACTTAAAGGGGTACTCCGCTCTAAACATCTTATCCACCATCCAAAGGATAGGGGATAAGATGTTAGGTGGTCCTGCATTCATGACGTCACACCATGCCCCCTCCATTCAGGTCTATGTGAGGGGGCGTGACAGCTAGTACATAGCTTTCCCGCCTCCTCCCATAGTAGCGAATGGAGGGGGCATGGTGGCTGGCATCGCCAGTCATCAGGCATGGAGCAGAGTATGGGAAAAGAGGTTTTTCAGCAGACTGCCCCTTTAAATAATTTCAGCTTTATTTTTCCCAAGTAAGGGTGCATTCACACCATGTTTTGCTGATAGTCACCAGATTTTGCACTGTATCCGGTGAGTCAGATAGTGGCTACAAAACCTGATACTGTGCAAAAAATTAGCCGACTGGAGTCACAATCTGACTCCGGTTGGTGCATTTAAATGAATGACGTAGTGTAGGGTCCGGACGATTTTTGAAATCTCTCCACTGGATCTGGCAACCGTATCAACAAAACATAGTGTGAAAGCACCCTTAGCAGAAGGTACACAAAATCACACCTGCACAGACCATCTGTTCACATCTTGACGCGTTTCGGGGACAAGTGCTGGATTGTCTGTATTTTCTTCAAGCATACATGCACAGGCCAGATGTATATCTGGCTGAAACTATATTGACTTGGTAGAACGTATAGAACACTTAAGTTCATGAAGAGAAATAAAGTTGCATGCATGTCTTTTGTACCATAATTTCTAGTGTTTAGAAGGGCTTCAGTCATTTTTGCTCTGTGATGCTTCACTGATTTGATAGATTAAGCAACCCGTAGCTGGAGTTGTCCTGTCGAGTGAAGACCCCATTCATGGCATTTGTGACTGACTGACTGACAGCTGAGAATGACAGAGCAGAGATCATGTGAGTAGGTAGCTTCCTCATTCCCAGCTGTTTTCCATTACCGTCGTCATTTATCGGATTGGCACCCAGTGGTTACCTCCAGCTTCTGACTGTCTTATGGATTACTGGAAGAGTCTAGGAATTGTGGAAATCACAAACTATGACAAACTGAGGAAAACTGCAATAATATCAAATAGGTTAATAAAAAAAAGTGGCGAGGCATTGAACACCCATTTACTATAATTTTTTGCGTATATTATAGTGGAAGTTTATGCAAGCTTGGTGCCATTTGGGGTTCCAGGAAAGCTGGGTAAAGTGAGGTCCTGCAATAGACTGTGGGATACTTCATAGACCTGGATAAATCCCCCTCCTCACTTCTAAACGGTGCCATTGCTTGGCAGAATTGTCTTTTAGGAACCTAGTAAAGCTAAGTAATCGAGTAATGCCTGATTCATGCTCCCTCCTTCAGGTCCTTCATCATTGCTCAGCTGTATCTATTATAGTCAGTGGGGACAAAGGCCTGACCATTTTCCCAAGCTTCATATTTTGGCAGGGATATCATGCTGGTGCACACTACTTAAATATGAAGCCTGGGAGAAAGCGGCCTCCTGTTTTTATATTTAGTATTTTTAAAGGCGTAGCCAGTATAAAAAAAATTGATGCCCTATCTGGCATGGTGAGCACACTTCATGCAGAGAGCCAGAAGATCGTGGGGGTCCCAGCGGTCGGACCGCCTGCGATCTGACACATCTGACCCCTTCTGCAGGGCGATTTAAAATTTTTTTTAAATTTTTTTTATTGGACTATTCCTTTTAAACGGGTACGCCGCCCATAGACATCTTAATTCCTATCCAAAGGATATGGCCAGTGGGACCCCCTGTGATCTGTGTGCACTACAGCGTTCTGAACATTATGTTCAGAATGCTGGGTTCTGGCATCCGTGGTTGTGACATTACGCCACACTCCCTCCTTTCATATCTATGGGAGGTGACGTGACGACTGAGGTCGCTCGTCATGCCCCCTCCCATAGATATGTATAGAGGGGGCATGGCGTGACATCACCACCACAGCTGCCAGAACCCGTAATGTTCAGAATGCTGGCCCAGAGATCATGGGGGAGGGGACACCCCCCCCCCCCCCTTGACATCTTATCCCCAACCAGGGTGCCTCCAGATGTTGCATACCTGTCCAGGCATGCTGGGACTGTACAACTCGTTGCACAGAGAGCCCTGCTTGTCGTCGGTGCACAGAGAGCCCTGCTTGTCGTCGGTGCACAGAGAGCCCTGCTTGTCGTCGGTGCACAGAGAGCCCTGCTTGTCGTCGGTGCACAGAGAGCCCTGCTTGTCGTCGGTGCACAGAGAGCCCTGCTTGTCGTCGGTGCACAGAGAGCCCTGCTTGTCGTCGGTGCACAGAGAGCCCTGCTTGTCGTCGGTGCACAGAGAGCCCTGCTTGTCGTCGGTGCACAGAGAGCCCTGCTTGTCGTCGGTGCACAGAGAGCCCTGCTTGTCGTCGGTGCACAGAGAGCCCTGCTTGTCGTCGGTGCACAGAGAGCTCTGCTCTGTGTCTGCACATAGACGTACAGGCAATAACTATGGAAAAGACAGTATTTTTTTTTTTATCCAAAAATATACAATTATTTTTTTTTCAACCAATGTATATTACAAATATACATAGAATGTTATCTACATTATCTAAAAATGTAGGTAGACTTTCAATATGTCCCCCCACTTAGACGGGGCTCTTTTAGAGCCACTTTAGAGGAATATGTAATGCATTAAGGGTTTTTTCTCCTCTTGGAAAGTAATGGCATTTTGCAAGCACATGCACGTGTAATGACTTTATGATCTGCAGGGGTCAGACCTCTGGGTCTCCTCCTGAGAATTAATAGGACACTGTCTGTGTAGCACTGTAACCCCTTCTGAATTTTATTTATTTTAAGCGGTGAGTGACAGCTCTAGCATTGTTCAGGAGACCCCTGGAGCGGTCTTTCAGAGTGGAGACAAGTATGACCCCTTTCACACTATAAAGTTGCTCCGTTAAAAGACCGTTATAAACTTCTGTTAGAAAAGCTTTAAAAAATGGATTTTGTGATTATCCATTATGACCCGTTATAGCCCGTCATGAATAACGGCCATTATTTGTGACTGAAGAAATAACATCACATGAACAAATTTTCTTCCGTTACAAGAAACGGATAAATTAACGGCCGTTATTTTAAACATTGAAGTCTATGGCAAACGGATGAGCCTTTGTCATCCGTTTGCACCTGGTTTATAATATCCATAATTACTTCTGAGCATGCTCAGAAGAGGTGACATCAGCAGACTCCTGCAGTGCTGAAGGACTACTACTACCACCATCATGGTTTAGAGATGAGCGAACTTACAGTAAATTTGATTCGTCACGAACTTCTCGGCTCGGCAGTTGATGACTTTTCCTGCATAAATTAGTTCAGCTTTCAGGTGCTCCGGTGGGCTGGAAAAGGTGGATACATTCCCAGGAAAGAGTCTCCTAGGACTGTATCCACCTTTTCCAGCCCACGGGAGCACCTGAAAGCTGAACTAATTTATGCAGGAAAAGTCATCAACTGCCGAGCCGAGAAATTCGTGATGAATCGAATTTACTGTAAGTTCGCTCATCTCTATCATGGTTATCACTTATTTCAATGATGGGAGGAGTAATTCCGCGGCTGTGGGAGTCTGAGGAGGCATATGATTATAGAAGCGCTGTGAGGGCCAGACATATGGATATATGTCTGACCCCGGCAGCGCATCTATATACAGATGCCGCAGCAGCGTTATGAATAGCAAGAATTCTTTCAGCAGCGCATCGTGCCGGCCAGCTTCCCTGTCCGATGCGCTGCTGATGGAATACATTTCATTCATAACGCTGCGGCGGCATATAATTTATAGAAGCATTGTGGGGGGCCAGACATATAGCGTTATTTTCCCCCCACAGTGCTTCTATGTACAGGGGGGGGGGGGGAATCATACATATACACATGGGGGAATAAGGGGACTGAAATTTAAAAACCTGAATGGCTCCTCAGTACCGGCCATTCAGGGCTCCCGGCGGGGAATTTAAAAATGAAAGTAAAATTCTTTGCACGTCGCAGTGTAGTGGAGCATGCCGCCTGCTCCCCCGTTTAATACCTTCTAATCGCATTGGGTCTCAGAAGTGAGACCCGGTGCGATCAATCCCTCAGCCCCTGTACTACAACCCCCATCATGGAACAGTCTGTTTCATGATGGGGGTAGTAGTACAAACACTAATGTAGCCTCCCCAGCATCCGGCAGACTCCCGCAGCCAGGGGAACTACTACTCTGATCATGGAAACAAGTCTGTTCCATAATGGGAGAAGTAGTAGCCCCGGCTGTGGGGGTCTGTAGGCAGAGGTGTTAAAACGGGCATGAATGATGTTATAACAGGTCTTAACGGATGAATATGCCCGTTATTTTGACAGACGTTATTCAGCCGTTAGCACCCGTTATTTTACATCCATTTTTACACAGAAAACGGATGTTTGATAACTGATGAATACTCATAGTGTGAAAGGAGCCTAATCTGAGAAGTGCACAGTTTACTGAGCACTTAGTATAAGGGCATGTTCACACATACTGTATTTGCTTTGGATTTTATGCTGGCAGGTTAATGATTAAAATCTGCCATATGAAATCCACGGGTGAACATACCTTAAAGGGTCAGCTTCATTGGCACTTAAGTTTTGCCAGGCACACTAAAAAGGAGCTTGACCTGCATTACCTTAACTATGGGCATGTTTTATTCTTCTTCCTATCCTTTATAGGCCAGCAGTTTAGAGGGTCCAGAGCTGCTAACAGATTTATCTCAAGGGCAGAATTCTGAGATAACTAAGTTTCTATATTTTATAGACACTTCATCACCTTAGTAACTAACATGTCATTCCTTCCCCACGTGTCTTCGGAGATGTCACAATGGGCTGTTAATCTGCCCTCTTTCATGGCCTTCAAAGCCCAAAGCTTTTTATGAATAAGTCGTCCTATTATGAATGATCCCTCAGATGTCTCCATAAGGTGTGACGTTCTGGGAAGGGTCGATGCAATTTAATATACCATTGCATGTAGTCTCCTAGGTCCTGTGCCCTGGCCCACTCCCTTTTTCATGAGTCATTAGCTGGTGTCACTTCTTTGGAAGGAGGTGGGTGGGGGGTGAGATATGTAACATCACTGGTGGCATGGGCTTCAAATTGGACAGTGCTATATTGGGGTCTCCATATTTAGTAGAACGTCATGTGAAAAGAGTCTGCGTGCTTAGTGTGCAGCTGCCTCTGACTGTTCATCTTCTCTCTGCAGATTTGGAAGAGCACAGGTCTGAGCAGGTCTGCTATCCCCTCCCTTTACCGGAGCTTGTCTTCTGGCTGGAAGGTATGTGATAGGAATATTGTATTCGGTATGTGGGGAGCCGGGCTCTCTGCAGGGCGTCCTGTGCGCTCGGGATTGGGGTGCTGATTTGAGTCCTATGCATTAAATATCTGCTGCTGCTTCTCTGGTAAGACCGTATCTTACATCTATAACAAGGGAGATCCTATAGCTTGTATTTTAAATAGGGAGCAACTGGGTATTATTTTTCACATCTGAAATCCAATAAGGATAGCATTTTTGTATGTCACATCTGCATGTATTAGTATAGAGCTGAGAACCTGCAGCAGGAATATTGGGATCATCATGTTCTTACCTGAATATTTATTATACTAGAATGATGAAATGGATAGCAAGTATGCAACAATTAATATTTGTTTGTCTACATCAATGGGGCTTCTATGATACTACTTATTTTAGATTTGTTATACACAGTTTTTAGATATAAATACCTCTTGCATTGTGGCAGAGAATTAATATGGGTAAGGGAATCAAAGTACAGTAAATTTATAAAGGTTAAGCTAGTGGGATCATAACTATGAAGAATAGCCTGTTTCAAGTAATAGAATTTAGCTAGTGATTTGGAACCACTATTTTTCTGTAAATACTTGCATGCATATGTTACTGGGGTGTCTATAGCATTATATAACATTTGGACATGACCACTGGTCAGTAGTGCATGAAGAAGCCATTTCCCTTAAAATAGTCTGTTAATAGAAGTCCTTGAGTTGTCCTGAATAGTTTGAGATGTATTGAAGTCTTGGTGACATCCCTGGTGGGCGCTGTAATGTCAGCCATACAGGTTGGCGTCTCTGATTCTCAGCACAAGCTGCAGAATTGCTTGTAAGGTTTTAAGAAAAGTGATGCAGCAACCCCAATGGGAACTGATGGAAGCCATATGGATGGTCACCAACCCCTCAAAGAATTGCTGCAGCTCTGAAATGGCGATACAGGCCACAGTTGTTTCTTATGTTGAGCCAAGTGACTTTGATGGGAGAGGAGAATGTCTCTTTAAATGTGACAGATCTACACTTGTTTAATATAGATCACTTACATGTTATAATATATTATAGGGGTAACTTACTGTCAGGCTATTTTTGGCATTTTTTGTTTAAAAGTATGTGAAATAAGGGGGTTTGGCCAGAAAGTCTGAAAAGGTAGATTTGGGTACGTTATATTAGTTATAGGGTATGCAAATGTACCACTTGGCAGTCCCCAATCAAATGCCCTTTGTTTAGTTATGCTTGGGTTTTTCAAGGCAATTTTGACCTTTTTGGATTTTGCCCTACGTGCTAGTCGTCCTCTTCATCCCTATGAGACCAATAGACCCCTGTATAGGGAGGGAAGGAGGGGTGCCTCTCATTGCTGGCAGCAGGTGCTGATATTTTAGGCCTGTGTTCAAAGTTTATTTTGGGATTGAGAACAGTTTCCGTTCTTGGATTGTCTGAGCTTTTAATAACGAGGCATGTTGGGATAGGGACTGCTGAATCCTTAAATTAGTCAATATAAGAGCTGGGAACAGTCTCTCTGATCTGACACTTGGATCTATCGCTGGGGTTCTCTCCTCCGCAGGGTGTGATCGCGCCACACTGAGCCATCATTAAGCAGATCTCATGCTTGGGCCAAAGATGATAGTGAGGTGTGACTAATCTGATACCCTACAGAGCGCACAAGCTGCCGTGGGGTAAAGCAACATTTCCAGTCCCAAAGACCAGCAGGGAAAAGTTATTGTATGTATTGGAAATGGGTCTTTATACATGTATAACCTTATAACTGTCTGCTCCACCTGCTCTGTACTATGCTGCTTGTTGATAGAAGAGCATGCTTAGTGGGACCCTTTTTAAAGAAGCACTCCATCACTAGTCCTACTGCACCATATGTTTTATCCCAGCACAGCTGCATCCACACATTTCATTACTGTAAATGGGTCACGTGATCACCGGTTTGGCCCTCAGAAAATCTAGGTTGCTTTTTTTTGTTTTTTGTTTTTATGCAACAAAGGCTATTATTAGAGAATAGAGATTTATGTGCATTCCTTGTGCTTATCTGTTTCTGCTGATTCTTGAGGGTTCAGCCATGTTTTATTGAAATTCCTTTACTGAAATTACTTGGTAATGTTGTCTACTAGAGATGAGCGAACTTAAAGTAAATTCGATTCGTCGCAAACTTCTCAGCTCGGCAGTTGATAACTTATCCTGTGTAAATTAGTTCAGCATAATCAACTGCCGAGCCGAGAAGTTCGTGACGAATCGAATTTACTGTAAGTTCGCTCATCTCTATTGTATACATTTCGTGTACAGAGCATGTACACTTTTGCCTCATGGCAATATTTCTCCAAAACACATTTTGAATAGGGAAAGGCATCAAAATTGCACATGGTGTGAACTTACCCCAACTCACTTGAGTTAAAGGGGTTATCCAGGAAAAAACTTTTTTTTTTTTAATATATCAACTGGCTCCAGAAAGTTAAACAGATTTACTTCTATTAAAAAATCTTAATCCTTTCAGTACTTATGAGCTTCTGAAGTTAAGGTTGTTTTCTGTCTAAGTGCTCTCTGATAACACGTGTCTCGGGAACCGCCCAGTTTAGAAGCAAATCCCCATAGCAAACCTCTTCTAAACTGGGCAGTTCCCGAGACAGGTGTCATCAGAGAACAAACTTAACTTCAGAAGCTCATAAGTACTGAAAGGATTAAGATTTTTTAATAGAAGTAATTTACAAATCTGTTTAACTTTCTGGAGCCAGTTTAAATAAAAAAAAGTTTTTTCCTGGATAACCCCTTTAAATCAGTTCACCTGGTGAACTTCAGCACCAGCAACCTAATTGGATGAACTGCAATGTTGAGACTCCACCCCCTCTCTCTGCAAAGGCTTCATGGGAAACAATGGCAGCATTAAAAAATTTATTTTTGGGATTAAGTAGAAACAAAATGACTGGAAACCAATGCCTACCACATCAGGTAAACACAATGCATACTCAGAACCTGTACACAAGAACCTCTACATTATTCCCTAATAGCCTAGCCTTCTATAAATCTTAACCCCTTAACGACGCAGGACATAAATGTACGTCCTGGTGATGTGGTACTTAACGCACCAGGACGTACATTTACGTCCTGAGCATAACTGCAGGCATCGGAGCGATGCCGGCATCATGCGTGGGAGGTCCCGGCTGTGGATCGCAGCCAGGGACCCGCCGGTAATGGCGGACACCCGCGATCCCGCGAATGTCCGCAATTAACCCCTCAGATGCCGTGATCAATATCGATCACGGCATCTGCAGCATCGCGGTCACTTAACAGGATGATCTGATCGCCCGCAGCGCTGCCGCGTTGATCCGATCATCCTGCACGGCAGACAGAGGTCCCCTCACCTGGCTCCGCTGCCTTCCAGGAGTCTTCTGCTCTGATCTGCCTTCCCGCAGAGCAGAAGATGACCGATAATACTGATCAGTGCTGTGTCCTATACATAGCACTGAACAGGATTAGCAATCGAGTGATTGCTTTAAATAGTCCCCTATGGGGACTATTAAAGCGTAAAAATAAAAGTTAAAAAATAAAGTAAAGAAAATGTGAAAAAAAACCTCCCCCAATAAAAACGTAAATTGTCCCATTTTCCCTATTTTACCCCCAAAAAGTGTAAAAATTTAAATTATATTATATACATATTTGGTATCGCCGCGTGCGTAAATATCCGAACTATTAAAATAAAATATAAATGATCCCGTACGGTGAACGTAAAAAAAAAGTCCAAAATAGCTGCTTTTTTTTATAACATTTTATTCCCGAAAAAATTTATTAAAAATTTTATAAAAGTTTTGTATAAGCAAATATGGTATTAATAAAAAGTACAGATCACGGTGCAAAAAATGAGCCCTCATACCACCGCTTATACGGAAAAATGAAAAAGTAAATTAAACTTACTAATTTGGTTAAAAAGTTTGCGATTTATTTTTTATTTTTTTATCGCAACAGTAATAGAAAAGTGCATAATCATGGGTATCATTTTTAATGTTTTTTTTTTTTTATATATTTTTATTAAACATTTTTTCCAATAAACAAAAACAGGCTTCAAAGAGAATTCAATTATAAGGCATGGAGCATCTGGTAAAAGTACATTATCAGTAGATAACACCCATATACAAATGTACAACAGCTCCCAAAAACATCACTCCCTATCTCCCCCCCCCCCCCTCCTCCTCCCCCGCCCCTGACAAATCCCTTGCAGTAGGATGACTCCCGAAGATGGGTATCATTTTAATCGTATTGACTCAGAGAATAAAAAACATGTCATTTTTACCATAAATTGTACGGTGTGAAAACAAAACCTTCTAAAATTAGCAAAATTGCAGTTTTCTTAATTTCCCCACACAAATAGTATTTTTTTTGGTTGCGCCATACATTTTATGATAAAATGAGTGATGGCATTACAACGGACAACTGGTCGCGCAAAAAACAAGCCCTCATACTAGTCTGTGGATGAAAATATAAGAGTTATGATTTTTTGAAGGGGAGGAGGAAAAAACGAAAACCTAAAAATAAAATCGTCCTTAAGGTCCAAATGGGCTGAGTCCTTAAGGGGATAAGAAGCACTGAGAATTTCTTGCATATATAAAGAAATGTCTAAAATCAGTTTCTGAAGGCCTCTCAGTATAAGTAATAGCGCTCTTGCACAGTGAAAGTGCCTTCTCTACACAGTAAATGTGCGCCCTGAGTTGACGCAGGCAGGCATCATGTCATCACTACATTGTGCTGACCTGCATAGATTCTTGTAAGCCGCAGGCCTGAAGTTTCTGGGACTCATGTGAGTATAAAGTGGGGCATTGAGCTGATAACGAAGCATCCTGAGGATTGAGAAGTTTCTTTATGCTCAGCGAGTGAGCCCCACCACCTGCCTCCCTGCTAGTTACCTGATATGCTTACTATTGAATTACTGCACCCATGGAAGTCTGTGGGGCAATACTATACATATTGAAGCCCTTCATTTCATATAAAAGTACGAAGGTTTCTTCTTCGGATTCTGTGTGCGCCCCGACAGATTTTATACATGTCCTCTTTCTGTCCTATCCAGTTCCATGTTCAATAAATGTATTTTACTTGCACAATTGAAGGCTAAACCATAATTATCCTGTATGTTTGTCCAGGCCTCACTACATATACCTAGTATTACTTCCTTCACTCGTTCGGCACAGTAAAACCAAACTATGCTGTACAGAAACAGATAGGATATTGAAAGATTTTGCCACTGGCTATAAAATGCTTTTAAATGTTTCAACTGAAAAGAGCTAAACAATTTCTGCAGCCTTCATAGACTTCAATGTGCCTACGTATGCATGTCTTATATCTACCCCGACGTCTGTACATGTGGAGCAAATTTCATTAAAGGGGTACTCCTGTGGAAATTATTTTTATTTTATTTTAAATCAACTGGTGCCAGAAAGTGAATCAGATTTGTAAATTACTTCTATTAAAAAATCTTAATCCTTCCAGTACTTTTAAGGGGCTATATACTACAGAGGAAATGCTATTCTTTTTGGATTTCTCTGATGTCACGACCACAGTGCTCTCTGCTGACCTCTGCTGTCCATTTTAGGAACTGTCCAGAGCAGGAGAAAATCCCCATAGCCAACATATACTGCTCTTGACAGTTCCTAAAATGGACAGCAGAGAGCACTGTGGTCGTGACATAAGAAAAATCCAAAAATAAAATAATTTCCTCTGTATTATACAGCCCATAATAATTACTGGAAGGATTAAGATTTTTTAGTAGAAGTAATTTACAAATCTGCTTAACTTTCTGGCACCAGTTGATAAAAAAAAAAAAAAAAAAAGTGTTTTCCACAGGAGTACCCCTTTAAGTTCCATTGAAATAGGTCTATTCACCAGGACACCATAAAGAAGCCTGTCTCCTTGTGTCATGCAAGCTGTAGCTTTTGTCACCTGTCCTAAGGTAGTGTTTGATTATCCATATTCTGATCCAAAAGATCCAGGCTGTATGGTGAGAAACCTCTCTGATGTGGCTTTTCTGACAGCTCTCTAGTATGTACATGCAATCCCTAGGAAACAATCCTGAGCATCTTCTTGAGAGGTTTCTCCAATTCCATACCCTCCTCCTTTTAGCCAATGTCACTTTATTAGCAATTAATGGGTATTTTGCTTGCAGAATGCTAGTTTCTCTCTCTAAAATGCAAAAAAAAAACTTAAATACTCTTAATGCTGTGTGTACATTGTTTTTTTTGTTCAGATGGTCCGGAAGCCACATTGATTCCCATTTGTTTGTTCCCATATAGTGTTCTCCTAATCTGCAAAAATTCTGTGCTGCAAGAAATCCGCCGTCATGACTGACGAAGGAGGGGGGCCTGCCGGGGGCAGCTTCTTTGAGGTATGCACCACATGGACTACCAAAGAACCCTTTATCATCTTTCACTTCTATGACATAAACAGCAGTCATATCCATTATGGGTCCATTTTAAAGACTATGCACAGAGATTTAGATCTGAACCGATGTTTCAGCCTTTGAATGTATACAAGAAAGTTCCCATTCACTGACAGCAAACAGACCAAATGGTGAGGAATCAAAACACGACATATGTTAGATTGCTTAACTTTGTTATACAGTGACTAAGCCTTATTTATATAAAACTGTAGAGCCTCTTTAAGGCGAGATGTTAATAGTTTACAAGGAGCCAGTATTGTACTGGGAGAGTAATACCTTCCATATGAATCCACTTCTGGCATGGGCTTAGAAAACCACATCAAAAACTGCATGTGCGATTCAAGCCGAAGACTTCGATGACCCATAGATCCAGTTCTGGGTTCGCAACATAAAGCCTAAAATAAATGGCCAATACAAAGGCATTATTTGTACTTCCTATTGGATTCACTTTGCCAAAAAACTGAATGTTAAACTTAAAGGGAAATTGACAGCTGGTTCACTGGCACTTAGGCCAATATGCAGGGTGGGTTATATTTCTGGTGAACCTGATAAAACAAATTACTTAGGCTGGGTTCACACCACGTTTTGTTAACTACGGTTCCCGTATACGGCTGGGAGGAGGGGGCGGGACTTAATTGCAGCGCCCGCACTCAGCCGTATTCGGGAACCGTATTTAATGCATGTCTATGAGCCGACCGGAGTGAACCGCAGCCTCCGGTCGGCTTCGTTTTCGACCGTACGCGTTTTTGCCTGCGGTCGGCAAACCGCAGTCGACCACGTTTTTGCCTGCAGTCGGGAAACCGCATACGGGCAAAAACGAAGCTGACCGGAGGCTGCGGTTCACTCCGGTCGGCTCATAGACATGCATTAAATACGGTTCCCGAATACGTATACGAGAACCGTAGTTAACAAAATGTGGTGTGAACCCAGCCTTACCCTGATCGGTGGTCCCATGTCAGTTTATAGCTACTTTTGTTAATATGCTTATATCGTACTTTGGGCAATGGTGGCGGAAACTGGCTTTCAGAGCTTCCCTGCCTCCTTCCTCCGGGCTTAGATAAACCATTTCACCTCTTGAATATGCATAAGTCTTCACTCGATGTCCTAATGATGTGAGAGCATGTGCCCATGTGAGTGCTCTTCTTTTCTAGCTGAGCGGAGACACTGTTCCCTTGCTACAAGTCAGGTGTAACAAGGGAGCAGTGTTTGCACTCTGCTAGAGTAGCCAAGTGGTCATAGGCTCTTTAGTCATTAAGACCTGAGAGTGAAGAGGAGGGAGTGGCGCCTGCGCTGTATTCTAGCAGGGTGCTCACACGGTAATAGGCTCCCACATCATTAGGACATGAGGACTTAAATGCATATTTAAGAGGTGGGAGGACTTAACTAAGGACACAGGCAAGGAAACTCTGAAAGCCGACTCCTGCTTCCGTTGTGCAAAGGACAGTGGGGGAGATTTATCAAAACCTGTCCAGAGGAAAAATTGCTGAGTTGCCCATAGCAACCAATCAGATCTCTTCTTTCATTTTTGAAAAGACCTGTGAAAAATGAAATAAGCTATCTGATTGGTTGCTATGGGCAACTCAGCAACTTTTCCTCTGGACAGGTTTTGATAAATCTCCCCCAGAGTTAGCATATTAGCAATGGTGGCATTCACTTTGACACAGGACCACTGATCAGTATAAGTGATGCATCATTTTAATCCGGTTCACCCGCCGTATAACCCTGTGTATTGGGTTTATTGCAGATCAACTAGCTGTCAGTTTCCATTTTAAGAAGTTATTGAGGTGAGAGAAAAGGGTCTTCCTTTTTGCCTTTTTCAGAGTAACAGCTTCAAAATTGTCAATAGCTTTTGTCTGGTATTGTAGCACAGCCACCTTCAAGGGAATGACCTGGATGAGGTGGGTACTAAGTCATGATTGCAATCATGTCCAATAGAGGCACAATATTGCTGTGAAATTGTACACCTATTGGACATCACATATGGGTTTGGGTTTGCCTGGACACGATGATTGTGACTTAGTACCCACCTCCTCTCATCTCTGTAGGTATACTTCAAAGACATGTTGGGAGTAGAAGAGGTCCTACCGTTTTACCCCTTTTTATATGTGACTGGACAGAAATCCTGAGAAGAAAAATAGAAACACACCCTCTTCACATCCTCCGTTCAGTGGCAGATAGAATTCCTCAGGCGGCTACTTGTTATACCTGAAGGGATTCCCTATGGTGGGTCTTAGGCAGAATTTTTTAAGCCGGTCTTGTATTGATAAAATGATGGAGGAAGGTTCTCCTCTCACTAACGTCATTAGAAATGTAAACAATGAAGTTAAGAGATGATAAATTTCATAAATTTAAAAACGCAGTGATCGTCCCACTGGGCATATTTCTTTCTCGGATATCTCCTGAGAGGATGGTTCTTGGAGAAGGAGAAATGGTGGTTCTAGGTAATTCCTCCTCTGATGACAATGATTTGGGAGGTACAACTCTTCTTTCACACAGCTAGGATACTGAGCAGCTACTTAAGGCAGTCGGTGACTGAATATTGCAGTTTTTAAATCTAAATCTGTTCAGGATATAGTCTTTGAAGCATTGGGCCACAGACTTGCCCTTACCTTCCTGGTCCATAAAAATCTAAAGTATCAGCTTAAAGTTGAAAGGTTAGTTCCCTTTGTTAGTATAAAGCACCTATAGGAGATGCATCTATGTCCAAGATGAGTAGAAAACCCTCCTCGCCCTCAAATTCGGTTCTCTAACAGACCCTAGGGAACATAAGGTAGTCTTCTATCCCAAAAAGGCTTGGGAAGCACCAGCAGCATTTAGACCTTCCATTGCTGCAATGTGTGGCTACACGTTAATTTGGCTGCATGATACATAGAAAATCAGGTTGTAAGTCTATGTTGCTTTCTTACCCGACTGCTTTTTTCCCCTGGTATTTATTATGTCGCATCCTGTTTGTCGCACGTGGTTTTTGTTGGTTTTGGTTTCCAACTCCTCTGAGTTGTCGGGAGAAAAATCCACAACAATTCTACAAATTTGCGTTGGAAACCTTTATAAATACGTGGGAAAGCTCAGGAATGTCCGGTTACGCCCCTTTTTCGGGTTTGGGAGAATCCACATTGGGTCCGTCGGGAAAAAATGTTGCATCGTGTCGCAGACTGGCGCACGATTTCGCAGACAAAGATGCGCACAAAAAAAAAGACAAAACAAGTCGGGTTTAGAATAGTAAATGAGGGCAATTGTTAAAGCATAAAGGAAAAGTTGCTTTCCTCCTTTCCAGCCTAGTCTAAAGAGGCAGATTTCATGTGGGATGGCAGCTAGAGCAGCTTCTCCTGATAATTCTGCAAGACCAATCTGATTGAGGGTCTTGGAATTCCTGTTCTATTGGGAAATTTTGCGCAATCCCATGTGAAGGAGTCATCCTCTTCAGTCCAGTTTTGCAAAGCAAAAGTGGTTCCCTGCTCAGCTCAAATCTGACTCATCTTTTATAGGAGATGGGCAAGGTCCGCAGGAAAATGAAAAGTTCGTTTTCAAAAAAGGAATTAAAAAAAATGTATATCCCAACTCTGACTTGTGCCAGGGACAACCAACAATGATGGTCTGGTGGGAGGGGGGGGGGGGGGGTCGCCTATTTCTGTTTACACAGGCTTTGAGTTCAATATCCATTGGCTGAAGGAAATTAAACTTCATGATAAAAAAAATTATGCAATGAGGTATTTTTGAATATACAATATCACATGTTGAATATACAGTCATGGCTGTAAATGTTGGTACCCCTGAAATTTTTTCAAGAAAATGAAGTATTTCTCACAGAAAAAGATTGCAGTAACACATGTTTTTGTTTTGTGTGTATTGGAACTAAACCAAAAAAGGAGGGGAAACTCCAAAAATGGTCTGGTCAAAATTATAGGCACCCTTAAATTAATATTTGGTTGCACACCCTTTGGAGAAAATAACTGAAATTAGTCGCTTCCTATAACCATCAATAAGCTTCTTACACACCTCAGCCGGAATGTTGGACCATTCTTCCTTTGCAAACTGCTCCAGGTCTCTCTTATTGGAAGGCGCCTTCTCCCAACAGCAATTTTAAGATCTCTCCACAGGTGTTCAATGGGATTTAGATCTGGACTCATTGCTGCCACTTCAGAACTCTCCAGCACTTTGTTGCCATCCATTTCTGGATGCTTTTTGACATATGTTTGGGGGTCATTGTCCTGCTGGAAGACCCAAGATCTCGGACGCAAACCCAGTTTTTTACCACTGGGCTGTACAGTGCGACCCAAAATCCATTGGTAATCCTTAGATTTCAAGATGCTTTGCACAAGTTCAAGGCACCCAGTGCCAGAGGCAACAAAACAACCCCAAAACATCATTAAACCTCCACCATATTTCACTGTAGGTACTGTGTTCTTTTTTTGTAGGCCTCATTTCTTTTCGGTAAACAGTATAAAGATGTGCGTTACCAAAAATCTCTATCTTGGTCTCATCTGTCCACAAGACGTTTTCCCAGAAGAATTTTGGCTTGCTCAAGTTCATTTTGGCAAATTGTAGTCTTGCTTTATTTGTCAGCAGTGGGGGTCCTCTTGGGTCTCCTGCCATAGCATTTCGTTTCATTTAAATGTTGATGGATAGTTTGCACTGATACTGATGGTCCCTGAGCCTTCAGGACAGCTTGAATATCTGTGGAACTTATTTGGGGCTGCTTATCCACCATCCGGACTATCCTGCATTGACACCTTTTCATAAATTTTTCTCTTCCGTCCATGCCCAGGAAGATTAGCTACAGTGCCATGGGTTGCAAACTTCTTGATGATGTTGCGCACTGTGGACAAAGGCAAATCTAGATCTGTGGAGATGGACTTGTAACCTTGAGATTATTTTCCCACAATTTTGGTTCTCAAGTCCTCAGACAGTTCTCTTCTCCTCTTTCTGTTTCCCATGCCAAGTGTGGCACACACACACACACACACACACACACACACACACACACACACACACACACACGCCTGTTACTTGCCCCAGGTGAGTTTAAAGGAGCATCACATGCTTGAAACAATCTTATTTTTCCACAATTTTGAAAGGGTGCCAATAAATTGGTCCAGCCCATTTTTGAAGTTTGGTGGGACATTATGTCCAATTAGCTTTTTTTCCTCCCTTTTTTTGGTTTAGTTCCAATACACAAAGGAATATACATGTGTATAGCAAAATGTGCTATTGCAATCATTTTCTGTGAGAAATACTTAATTTTTTTTGAAAAATTTCAGGGGTGCCAACATTTACAGCCATGACTGTATATTTAAATCAAGGTTCTACAAACCCTGTGTTTATTAAAGGGGTATTCCGGGCAAAAACATTTTATCCCCTATCCAAAGGATAGGTGAGAAGATTTCTGATCGCGGGGGGCTTGCTGCTGAGACCCCCTGCAATCTCCCTGCAGCAATCTCCAGTTTCGGAAACCTACAGGTTTCTGGGACTGGGGATGTGACTTCACGCCTGGCCTCCTCCATTTATTAAACTCTGTTTACTGCGGTGCAGGCTCCAGGGCATCTAAAATGGCAGATCCACATGTCAGTACATGGGGCAAGGCGGGATGACCCTGAATAACATGCAGGATGCAGCCTATCAGCAGCCAGTCAGCCCTGTGATGTCACAGCCCTATATAATCGGCAGCCATAATTCCAGCTCCTCACTTCATTACAATACACTGCAGAAAGATCATAGGACGCAGAGCCTGTGTGTGTTACAGCAGAGAAAAGCGCAGTCCAGAGGCATTTAACATCCTAAGTAACATCAGCGATCTCGTAGACGGAGAACATTCGTTTTTTTCACTGAAAAGGATTTTTACTGCAGCTGCAGGAATTAACCACCCAGTCACTTTCTTCGGCATAGTATTACAGAGAGGGGCACATAGCTGTGTGTTGCCTCATACAGTTCAACAAGCTACTTCAACTTCATAAACCTTAGCAGAGGAGGCAGGAATCATTTTTCAGTGCAATTCAGTGTCTTTGTTCCACAAAAAATCATCTACTGGTTATACTAGTCTGTAGACTGTATAATACCTAGCAGTCCATTCCTAATAGTCTTTGACAGAGTGCAATTTTGTGTTTAGTACACAGCTTTTTTTTTTTGGCTGCAGAACTGTTGTGTACTGCTGGTGTTTTACAAATTTTTTTTTTTTTTTTTATTTTTTTTTTTAAGGGTACTGTAGCGCATTTTTCTGCCCTCATCAGTGCATACCGCATAAGTACATCTAAGTGTACTATTTTGTACCTGTTAATCTGTCAAGGGCCTACATACTGTGAAAGGAAGGACAGACAAAAGTACTCACTGGCTGCTCTTCTAGACAAATACAGTTTTCAGCATAGTGAAGTGTATTGTACTCCCTTCAAATACGCAATAAGTATGCCAGGCAGAGTAGTGAAATTTCAATTTCAAAACCTTAAATTTAAAAAATACATTTCAATGTTCTCCTCATGCTGCTGCCAACTCCAGGCTGTGCCATTTAGCCACTATATGGTCTCCTCATGCTTTAGCCAACTCCAGGCTGTGTAATTCAGGCAATATATGGTTTACTGATACTGCTGGGCCTGGGTCTGGGAATAAAAATGTTATGGTAGCACTAGCTACCCAAAATCTTCAGTTTAAATTTCAGAATTCATCTTTTAATCTTAGGGATTGTGAAGCCCTAGTGTCTACTCATGCTGCTGCCAACTCCAGGCTGTGCCATTCAGACACTATATGGTCTCCTCTTGATTCTGCCAACTCCAGACTGTATATTTCAGGCAATATACAGTTTACTGATGCTGCTGTGTCTGGGTCTAAAACATTTTTATGGTAGCACTAGCTACCCTAAATCTTCAATTTAAATTTAAAACTTCGTCTTTTAATCTTAGGGATTGTGAAGCCCTAGGGCCAACTCCAGGCTGTGCCATTTAGCCAATAAATGATTTACTGATGCTGCTGGGCCTGGACCTTAAAAAAATAAAAAAAAACTGCTAGCACTAGCTACCATAAATCTACAATTTAAGTTTCAAAATTTAATCTTTTAATCTTGGGGATTGTGAAGCCCTAGTGTCTACTCATGCTGCTGCCAGCTCCAGGCTGTGTCATTCAGCCAATATATGGTCTCCTCATGCTGCCAACACCTCCACGCTGTATCATTCAGCCACTATATGGTCTCCTCATACTGATGCCATCTCCAGGCTTTGTCATTGTGCCACTCTGCAGCAGTGATTCTAAAAGCGATGCCTGCAATCTGCATGTCATACTGAATAACAGTATTATTTCACCCTTAGGACCCCAATCTGCATCTAACATCCTGAAAGCTGAAAGGTTAATTTCAATGGGTTGAGGTTTGTCAGACAATCTTATATTTACAAAGCTTGCAAGCAGGAAGAAAGTCACCTCAGATATATACTTAAAAGTCTGGAGGGCTTTGGTTTGCTGGTGACCTCGACAACTCTCTAGGTATCACTGTTATTTCTTTGGGCCTGAACTTTATACTAGCAGGGTTGGATAATAATCTGTCTCCCAGCACCTTGGAAGTCCAATTTGTAGCCCGGAGTTCATTTCTGGATGTCAGGTTAGCTGAACATCCTTGGATAAAATTTACAGCTGCTGTAATACCTTATCCTTCAGTCAAATCTAAAGATCTCCTTGGAACGCTAATCTGGTGTTTTCTTCCTAAGGCTAGGTTTCCACACAGGTTTTTTTTCTGGTGTTTTGGATAACTGCCACAGCAGTTTTTGAGCCAAAGCCAGAAGTGTATTTAAAAGGCAGGGAAAATATAAAGAAAGGACTTGTACTTCTCCTTTCTGATGGATCCACTTCTGACTTTGGCTCAAAAATTGCTGTGGTAGTTTTCCCAAAAATGCCAGAAATAAAACCTGAGTGGAAATCTAGCCTTAGTCAAGCCCCCCTTGGAACCTATAGAATCTCTCTCCATAAAGGATTCTCATTTTAAAAATAACTTCTAGCAATTACATCAAGAAGGTTTGTTGAATTGTTGGTCATATCTGCCTCCCCCCCCCACAACTCAATCTTGGAAATATGTTGTTGTGAGAAGTAGTGTCACAATTTCACCAGGGCATTGTACTCTGCAGGAAATTGTCTTTCTGCAGTTGACCTGAGAGTCATAGAGGAGTGCTTGTATTGCCTAGATGTAAGGGGATGTTTTAGTAGTTAGCTAGTGGCTACCAAATATTGATGTATAGGATTATAGGCTCTCCTTATGCAGTTCTGGGAAAATAATTAAGGGGACTTGTGGTCAGTAAGGCTAGAGTCAGCAGGTGGATTCATCTAGCGCTAGCTCAAACCTATGAAAATAAGGGACTGACAGTTCCTGTCTCCTTTTTGGGGCCCATTCCACTTGGGCAGTCACCTCTGTATAGGGTAGAAATGGCTAAAAGGCTAAAACACAACTGTTAAGCAGCCACCTGTGGTTTTCCCCATACTTTTATTAGACTTCACAGACTTGATCTTGGTTCTATGTCTGACCTAGCCTTTAGATGCAAATTCCTTCAAGAGGTGGCCCTTCCCTAATTCCTTACTTTTGGTTTAATGATCCAGGAGGTTCCAGTAATTGGTTTTCACAAACCCATGACGGCACCCTTTTACTTATATTTTTCTTCCTAAAAAACTAAAAACAAAAGGGGGGGGGGGGTATCTTTATATACTAACATAATACTTGGATATTTATATCCTTTGATTACTTGCAAAGAACTAAGGATGTGGAGAGGTGTGTTCTTTATGATCATCTCAGCCTTCTCTAGTGGTGGGAGGTTCTGTCGTGGGTTCATGAGTAATCAACCTTTTCTGCTCCCAGGACAACCCCTTCCATGTGCAGTGGAGAGTTGGAAGCATACACTCTGACAAAGGGAAATCTCTTCATTTTACTATAATGGATACTATAACTGCATGTGCCACCTCTTCCTTGCAGACTAAGACAGACACACACACCCCGACAAAGTATCATTGAGGTTTCAGCAGTCCATAGTTGTATGAAATGTTTATGGTAGACCTTGTTGGTATGCCATATATGAGCACAGTGGGAAATCTTTCAGGAGAGCTCATGCTGCCTACAGAAACAAGAAGACTTGATCTTGTTTGTGAGGACTAAAGATGCTCTTTTGTACATAGAAAGGTGTAAACCTGGCTCCCTTCTTTCACCAAGTAGTTAGTCATGGGCATAAATGTTGGCACACCTGAAATTTTTCTTGAAAATGAAGTATTTCTCATAGAAAAGGATTGCAGTAACACTTGTTTTGCTATACACATGTTTATTCCCTTTGAGTGTATTGGAACTAAACCAAAAGAAGGGGGGGGGAAAAAGCAAATTGGACATAATGTCACACCAAACTCCAAAAATGGGCAGGACAAAATTATTGGCACCCTTTCAAAATTGTGGATAAATAAGATTGTTTCAAGCATTTGATGCTCCTTTAAAAACTCACCTGGGGCAAGTAACAGGTGTGGGCAATATAAAAAGTACACCTGAAAGCAGATAAAAAGGAGAGAAGTTCACTTAGTCTTTGCACTGTGTGTGTGCGCCACACTAAGCATGGACAACAGGAAGAGAAGAGAACTGTCTGAGGACTTGAGAACCAAAATTGTGGAAAAGTATCAACCATCTCAAGGTTAAAGGGGTATTCCAGGCCAAAACTTTTTTTATAAATCAACTGGCTCCGGAAAGTTAAACAGATTTTTAAATTACTTCTATTAAAAAAATCTTAATCCTTCCAATAGTTATTAGCTTCTGAAGTTGAGTTGTTGTTTTCTGTCTAACTGCTCTCTGATGACTCATGTCCCAGGAGCTGTGCAGTTCCTATGGGGATATTTTCCCATCATGCATAGCTCCCGGGACGTGACATCATCATTGAGCAGTTAGATAGAAAACTTCAGAAGCTAATAACTATTGGAAGGATTAAGATTTTTTAATAGAAGTAATTTACAAATCTGTTTAACTTTCCGGAGCCAGTTGATATATATAAAAAAAGGTTTTGCCTGGAATACCCCTTTAAGTCCATCTCCAGAGATCTAGATTGGCCTTTGTCCACAGTGCGCAACATTATCATGAAGTTTGCAACCCATGACACTGTAGCTAATCTCCCTGGGTGTGGATGGAAGAGAAAAAATGAAAAATGAAAGGTGACAACGCAGGATAGTCCAGATGGTGGATAAGCAGCCCCAAACAAGTTCCAAAGATATTCAAGCTGTCCTGCAGACTCAGGGAGCATCAGCGTCAGCCTGAACTATACATCGACATTTAAATGAATATAAACGCTATGGCAGGAGACTCAGGAGGACCCCACTGCTGACACAGAGACATAAAAAAAGCAAGACTACATTTTGCCAATGTCAAAAATCCTTCTGGGAAAATGTCTTGTGGACAGAGGAGACAAAGAGAGAGTTTTTTGGTAAAGTACATCATTCTACTCTTTACCGAAAAAGGAATGAGGCCTACAAAGAAAAGAACACAGTACCTACAGTGAAATATGGTGAAGGTTCAATGATGTTTTGGGGTTGTTTTGCTGCCTCTGGCACTGGGTGCCTTGAATGTGTGCAAGGCATCATGAAATCTGAGGATTATCAATGGATTTTGGGTCGCACAGTACAGCCCAGTGTCAGAAAGCTGGGTTTGCGTCAGACCTTGGGTCTTCGAGAATAACAATGACCCCCAAACATACTTAAAAAAGCACCCAGAAATGGATGGCAACAAAGCGCTGGAAAGTTCTGAAGTGGCAGCAATGAGTCCAGATCTAAATCCCATTGAACACCTGTGGAGAGATCTTAAAATTGCTGTTGGGAAAAGACGCCTTCCAATAGACCTGGACCTGGAGCAGTTTGCAAATGACGAGTGGTCCAACATTCCGGCTGAGAGGTGTAAGAAGTTTATTGATGGTTATAGAAAGAGACTGATTTCAGTTATTTTTTCCAAAGGGTGTGCAACCAAATATTAAGTTAAGGGTGCCAATAATTTTGTCCAGCCAATTTTTGGAGTATGTCCAATTTGCTTCCCCCCCCCCCCATTTTTTGGTTCCAATACACTCACAGGGAATAAACATGTGTATAGTAAAACATGTTACTGCAATCCTTTTCTGTGAGAAATACTTCATTTTCTTGAAAAATTTCAGGGGTGCCAACATTTACGGCCATTACTGTAAACCTGGTCTAACCTAGCCTGTAACCCCTGAAAGATTCTACAATCCTACGCACTGGTGTAAAAATATTCTTCTGCAATATGCTAAACCAAAAGCACTGCAAAGAGTGACACTATAGTAGGAGACAGTGTCCACATGAGACTATAGACGTTCCAGGGTTTCATTGTGTAAATACAGTTTAAAAATGCAAATTAAATTTATAGGTTATATATCATTATGGTATAATAGATGATGTTACAAGTCTTTCCTCTTTCTTCATTCTAGGCTGGAAACTACCGCCGCACTGTAAAGCGGATTGAGGATGGAAACAGACTGTGTAATGACTTAGTCACCTGTTTCAGAGAGAGGGCTAAAATTGAGAAGAGCTATGCCCAGCAGCTGACAGACTGGAGTCGCAAATGGAAGAGCAGTTTGGAGAAGGGTAATTCTGTTTCCAAGTTTTTGATTGGAAAAGGTTTTAGCACAGAATACATGCCAAAATGTGTCAAGTTACAGTCCACATTCTATGCATTTGATTTGCAACACTTAAAGGGGTTATCCAGCAATCAAAAAATAGACCTATTTCTTTCAAAGACTGCTCCCTGTCTGTCTCCACTTTGGGTGTAATATTACAACTTGGCTCTATTCACTTCAATAGAACTGAGCTGCAAAACTACACCCAACCTGGAAAAAGACAGGGAGCAGTCTTTGAAAGAAATGATCTCTTTCGATTTCATGTAGATACAAGGCCTTGCACATTGTTTATGAAATTCACAAGGATGCTAAAGCATGATGGACATGACATTCCTTGTTTGTATTCCTTATAAATTGTAAATTATCCTCCTGAAATCCACCTGGAAATGTATATATTGGCAATGCCCAGCATTGATTGGACAGTTTCAGTGTGTAGGTACACACCAGGAATGATAACACCGATTTCACATTACAAAATGTTAATTTCATGGAGAGAGGGGATTTAACAGGTCCCCTTTAACACACAGGAATTATCCAAAGTGGAGAACCTAAGAATATCTCGTTCTGCAGCGCTGTCATAGCCATCAAAAATACAAGTAACCCATGGGGTCTGTATGGCTTCTGCTTATGGAGTAAAAACAGACTTTCTTCTCATCTTAAAACATTGAAGCAGAAGTATTATGTAAAATCTGTCTTCTAAATGCCAGGAATGTTTACCAGGCCGTTAAGATCAATTACTCCTGGAATAGCTCTTTAATGACTTAAGAAAAATCTAAAGGTGGGGGCCAAGAAGGGAAAACTCGAGTCCATGGTAGTAAAGGTAGAATGTTTAGCAGACCACAGTGCAAGCGCAACACCCTCTATCATGCCAGTATACAGGTTCTACAACCAACCCACAGGGCTAAAAATATCCCTTCAATACGTATTAATTGCCTCTAATTACCAAAGACACAGTCAACAAGGAAAACACAATGTTCCTGTTTAAACATTGTTAATGTGTGTGTGTGTGTGTGTGTGTGTACATAAATGGCCATGACCGCCTCAACAACAAAGGAAGTTGCGTTCTGTGGTTATTAAAGGTAACGAACCACTAGGTTTTTACATCTAACAAATCCCAATGGGGTTTATAACCAAACGAGCTTTGTGTAAAGATCAGACATTGCACATTGTATTGAAAGCAACTCTTATTTTACTATTACTAGAATTGCACTCTATAAAAGTTGTTAGGAGTGGGGGTATGAAGTTCTCTGCATTTGCCCTCCCTAATAAAATTGCAGCAATTAATTTTAATAGGTCCTTCATATGGAAATTTGAGCTAGAGTGCAGCGGTACTGAACAGAAAAATGTCCAGAAAATAACATTCCTTTATGCAACATGTGATATTTCCATAACTACCGTATTTATCGTTATATAAGACGCTCCGGGATATAAGACGCACCTAATTTTATAGGATAAAAATCTAGAAAATAAAGATTCTGAACCTAATACAATGTCAACTATAGGACAGTGATCTTCAACCTGCGGACCTTCAGATGTTGCAAAACTACAACCTCCAGCATGCACGGACAGTCGTTGGCCGTCCGGGCATGCTTGGAGTTGTAGTTTTGCAACATCTGGAGGTCCGCAGGTTGAAGACCACTGATATAGGAGGTAGTACTCACGTGTCCCCGCTGCTCCAGACCCATCACCGCTCGTCACCGCTGCCCTGGATGTCACCCTCCATCGCTGTCGCCGTGTCCCCGTTGCTCCGGAACATCTCTGCTGCCCGGTTTCCTCGCTCTCATTCGCCACCATGACGTCGCTACGCACGCTGCTCCTATTTGATGACGAGACGGCGTACGTGATGACGTGATGACTACGGAGGAGAGCGCCGGCCATGCAGGGGATCCCGGCACAAGGCAGACACAGAGGAGGCAGGTAAGGTCCCTCCCGGTGTCCTGTAAGCTGTTCGGGACGCCGCGATTTTGCCGCGGTGGTCCCGAACAGCCCGGCTGAACAGCCAGGTTAGTGTTATTTTCACTTCAGATGCGGCGGTCAGCTTTGTGCCGCGTCTGAAGGGTTAATACAGGGCATCACCGCGATAGGTGTGTATTCGCTTTATAAGACGCACCAGTTTTGGGGAAGAAAAAGTGCGTCTTATACGGCGAAAAATACGGTAAATCCAGTAAGTGGTGAATCCAGTTTGTCAAGTTATGTGTATTGTAACTCTATACATAGTGGGTGCTTACAATCGCTGGAAGTGACAGGTTTTTTCTGCTTCTTTGATAAAGCCCAGAGGATCTGAAAGTCAAACCGCTTGTAATAAAGAGAAAAATGTACACGATTTACAAACTTAAATGATCAGGCCTGGACATATCTTGGCCAGGTGTAGGAGCCAGTAATAACACGATGTAGGAAGCTTAAGATTGATGTACATTCAAAAGGATATAAAAGATACGGCGTGCAAGCCTGGCCTTACACATCACATCAATTTTAATAATACATCAGGATACATGCTTTGCAGACACAGCAGGCTTCCTCCCAAAGGGCATATTCGTATGCATTTTGCCCGAAATCCTCAGCAGATCTGGTACAAAATCCAGAAGATTTATGTGCACCTTTTGCTGCGAATTGCACTCAATGCATTGCGTCCAGTAGCATTGTACAATAAATTTCCTGTGAACGTTCAGTGCAGCATGTGCACCACAAAAATCCTCACCACATCTTAAAGGTGTGCTCCAATGGATTTATTTTTTTTTAAATCAACTGGTGCCAGAACATTAAATAGGTTTGTAAATTACTTGTATTTGAAAATCTTAATCCTTCCAGTACTTATCAGCTGCTGTATAATACATAGGAAGTTCTTTTCTTTTTAAAAAAAAATTTCTGTCTGACCACAGTGCTCTCTGTGGACACCTCTGTCCATATCAGGAACTTCCTAACGTCCTAGAGGTTGCAACAGCCCTTGTCCTCTCGGTAGTCATTACAGGACCACTCCTGCCCTGTGCCCACTGCTACCAGAGACCAACACTGAAGAAGCGCACATACCAACATTAGACATCCGGCATGTGCATTCTTTGCCTGGCTGGTTATGACTGCATGCTTTGGGTGAAAACCTGTGGCCCACTTGTAGAAGCTTTTATATAATGTACAAACCTGTTAGAATAAGAAGTATACAATGTGGAATGGCTTCCATTATTATGAGCTCTGCACAATGCCATTAAACACTTATTATTTTATTGACTACAGGTCCTCAGTATGGTACCCTGGAAAAGGCTTGGCAGGCTTTTCTCACCGCTGCAGATGCCCTCAGCGAGATTCACACTGAGCTGCGGAATCAGCTGTGGGATGAGGATAGCGGGAAGGTGCGGGATTGGCAAAAGGAAGCCTATCACAAGCAGATGATTGGAGGCTTTAAAGAGACCAAGGAGGCGGAAGAGGGATTCAGTAAGGCCCAGAAGCCCTGGATAAAGAAGCTCAAAGATGTAAGTGTCATAAAGCTGTGACAGAGCTACGAATAATATTGTGCTCCTACCCATTCTCACAAGCTGACGTCTGAGTGTTTTGCACCTATGCATAATAGAACTGCGCTCATATATGAGGTGTTGGCGTTGAAGAACATTGGGGTAATCTGGAGGGTCTTGGTCCTTCACCCAGCTCAGTTTATCCTGCAGACAATGCCTTGTGTTGGACACAACTAGTAAAGTCTAAAGGCCTATGTGTATTACAGAAATTCTGCAGAATTCTACTTGAAGCAGCCTCCCATTTGTTTTTAGTGGGTTTCTGCTGCTCTCTGCAAATTCTGCTGCACAAATTCTGGTCGCCACTGAAAGAATAACCATTTTTATTCCAGCCATAAATGCATTGCAGTTAGTGTGAACAGTGCTTATATTCACGTGGACATTAGCGCCGATTCTGGCAGAGGCTGCACATTTGCTATCGAATGTTGTACCCGGTTTGTATATTGCTCTAAGACAGTGGTCTCAAACTGTGACTCTCAAGATGTTGCAAAACTTCAACTCCCAGCATGCACGGACAGCCGTTGGCTGTCCGTGCATGCTGGGAGTTGAAGTTTTGCAACATCTGGATGGCCATGGTTTAAAACCACTGCTCTAAGAGAAGCAGTAGAATATACAGTGTGATTCAAAAAGGATGGTGCACAAGTAAAGGAACATCCATGGTAAAAATCTAAGCAAAACTGGCTTAGTCTCTTGTAGTAGCCAATCACAGCACAAGTTTTCATAAGAGCCAATTTTGAAATATACTTAAGATGGTGACATTGAAGCAATAAAAAGCTTTTTGCGAATTAGAATTAGCAAGAAGGGAGTCTATTTTGACAGTACGGCAAAACTTTCAGAATACACTTGGTAAATGTGCTGTGCGTAGAAACTGCATTTGACATTGGGCAAATCAATTTGAAACAACTGGGTGTTTGTCGTGGGAAAAGTCCGGGCCACCCAAACACTTAGGCGGGGACAATAAACAAGATTTGCAATGTGTACAAGCTTAGTCCTAGAAAGTTGACGAGCAAAATACAGTCCACCAATGTAGCCCTACAGACTGAAGTTGCATGGAGTTAGATCTGGTGATTGTGGGGGCCAGTACATCAAGGACTCAGTGTATCTGCCCCAGCCACAGGATCTGAATGACTTAGAGTGCTCCGGTGCGTTTTTTATTTTATTTTTTTAACCCTCTGTGCCCGGGCTGCCAAGCAAAAAAAAAAACAACTTTCTCTCCTTCCTACGTTCCCCCCCCCCCCCGTTGCTCTGATATCAATGTCCTGTTCTCTGGTCCCCGACTTTTTCCTCTTCCTGTAAGTCTGTCACGTGACTCTCAGCGTATCACCGGCCACAGCAGTGTCCTCCTGCGGCCGGTGATACACGGAGTGCCATGTGACTCTTCGACAGGAAGCGGAAGAAGTCGGGGATCGGAGAACAGGACATCGATATCAGGGGAATGTAGGAAGGTGAGTTAGTTTGTTTTGTTTCATTTGGCAGCCTGGGCAAATGGGGTTAAAAAAAAAAACGCACTGGTGTACTTCTTTAAGACAAGACATCACTGAAACAGTGGGATCCATATCGAAGATATGTTGGCACCCTGGACAGAACTGGACTGCCGCCTAGACATCTAACTTGTCACCAATGATGTACATTGTAGTGTATAAATAAAACTTGAATACATAGTGTCTTCACATGTTAATGAATTTGTATTAGGTTCGTTTGGGTTTAAATACAGCGGCTATATTGTGCACCATCCTTTTTGGATCACCTTGCATTAAATTAAAAAAATCTAATCTTAAATCTGTTTGTATTCATGAACCTTAAAGATTACCTGTCACCAAACTAAACATTTAATATATTGTTCCTTATGTAATAAGACACTTTGCTATTTACTTGCTGTTAAAATTCTCAACCTTTATACGTTTAGAATGTGAATGAAAAAGCGGCCACTAGGTGGCTCTGTTCTACTCCCTGCACAAGTCAAACAGTTTGGTCTCCTCCCGGCCTGGCAGGAGACCAAACTCGGGAAGTACGTGTGGGGCATGGCGAGGCACAGCTTTTATAGGCTTCAGTGACATTGTGTCTGCTGGGGAACTCCCACTTTCTCCTGCCGGGAGCTCACAAGATGTGAGCAAGGGGAATGGTATGATACACAGCTTCTTAAAGCTCAGGAATTTTTTAAGGGCAGGAGGGGTGTTAGGAGTAGTTAAAGAATATAATCTAAGTTAGTTTAGAAAATATGGTTTGATGACAGGTACTCTTTAAATTTGGACAAAGACGAATAAAGCCAAGAGCAAGGTCTGTGTCTGCAGCATTTGAAATGTTTTACTCCATGAGGTTATAATGCACTGGGTTTACACCAGTGTGGATTAAAGTGTTGTTCTCCATTGTGAAGCCCAATAGATTGACGGTTTTATATTGCTGGGCAGCCGAAGATGAGGAACTTTTGATCAGTCAAAGTCTGAGTGTTCAGACTCTGACCGATCATTAGAACAAGCCAGGAGAAGAAAGTGTGATCGGTCGGGGCCTGAAAGCTCACACCTCTCAACAGTTTTTCCCCCCATAGAATTTTGTAGTAGTTTTTCTATAAACAGTAATGCCATTGTGCGGTGTTGTGGAGTTGATTGTATATACTTCCCCTAATCCTTAATGGAAGTTTACACATCGGCTGAATACAATACAATGCATTGTGATGGGGGGAGCTTCCGCCTTTAAGGTAAATATTTAGTTATGAGTGAAGTTACAAGGAAGGCAGGAAGATTCAGGCTGGTGAGTGTTTTTACAGCATATTGCTCATTATACATATACTTTATTATTATACACATCATTTTTATTTATTTTTTCCTCGTGGTTTGGTGCACACCTTAAAGGAAACGGGCATAAATTTATGGCCCAGGAGGAGTAGTGCAAATCGATTCATAAATAGATTTGTAGAAAAAAAATTTTTAGTGGGATCAGCCTACCGTCGACATGTATACAGGAGCAGGGGTCAGTCACTGAATAGGACCTCACACTGGACTCCGCATGAGTTTTAATGAATAAATTACAAGTTATTCTGAAACGTTCTTCCATAAAACTATATATCAATCTCCTCAGCTTTGCCTGCTCTAAACCTATAATTTGTGCAGATATACTTACTGCGCAAATAATTTTCCACAACATACAGATGAGATTTGTTACATTCTCTGAGCTTTGCAGCTACTGTTTTTCACTGCAGATTTTCTGTCTAAGGATTTACACTGTGTTCATATGTACAGATTGGCAAAGTAGCGGATTGTGTCACTTAGAGCTGAACCTTTACCTTTAAAGACGTCCACTTCTTTATTTTAATATCTGAACTTCAGTCGGAATTAACCCTCTAGCTGCACCTAAGAGGATCTTTGTCCTTAGTGCTGACTTTACTGTAACTTCAAAAATATATACAGGGTGTGATTGTGCGCTCATACATTGTAGGTTTCCTTTTTTTTTTTTCTTCTTAATTCTGGAACGATTCATTGTTATCTGGCATCCTGCACTCTCATCTCTTTCCAGGTGGAAACAGCAAAAAAACGTTACCATGCAACTCGGAAGGATGAACGGTCAGCCCAAGTACGAGAGGATCATTCAAAGGCTGACGCCTCTGTGTCACAAGAGCAACTCCGCAAGCTACAAGAACGTGTAGAGAAATGCAGCCAGGATGCCGAGAAGGTCAGAGGTTTTTGCAGGCGTTGTCTACTTTACATTGGTCATGTTTTACAAGGACATTGGTTTAGGGACTGTCCAAAGAGAAGAACCCCTTTAGCGTGCGTGTATGTGTGTGTATATATGTATAGTGTGTGTGTGTGTGTGTGTGTGTATATGTATAATGTGTGTGTCTTAGTGAGAAAAATGGTGAGGTATAACTAACTATATTTCCAAATATGCCGTTGACATAAAAATGTCCATCAAATGTTGGTAACAACCAAAGTAATCCATACATACAAAGAAGCCAAAAAAATTAAGCTCAGAAATTCAGTTATATGTAATAATGTGAAATGACAAAGAAAATATTGAACACTCTACAAGCGCTACTGATGCCTATGCCAGCTGAAAAAATACAGGTGGAATCCCCTGATAACCACACCACAAAAATGTACAAAGCATAAATATAATGTATTTTTAGCACTTAAAAAATATATACAGCCTCAATATATGTTACATGAATGTAGATATACTACTTACAATTGTAATGAGTTTTCAATGACCGCAGTGCTATAAATTCATGTACTGTACTGGTAGGTATTACTGGAAAAATGTTTATAAATAAATAAAAGTTCATGCACTTATCCTTTTTACTCTTAATGACTAAAAAAAAGTTTTTTCGACGTAATACACATAATCCGGTTTTTGGTACTCTGGGAGTGGGGCTCTGGTCCCCGCTGTATTATTATTATTAATATTATTATTAATATTCACTGTAGTCCGTATTTCCAATAGATTGGCACACCACGTAAAGGTACAGCTCAGAAACTAATGGTATATATGAGGCAGCGGAACCACTATAACAAATATTCCCTTATGACCATTTGTCATATATCAAAAATACCTTGAGATGTATCATAGAAACTCCTCGTGGTGTCCAGGTAAAGTCTTACATAAGGTTCCGATCCAGCTGGTGTAAAGTTCGGGATCAGGAGGGAGACCGCTCCTGCCGGTAGCGATTCAACCTCACCTTTCCCCACCTGGAGTATACAGATGCGGTTCAATAAAATCGAGTGACATTACTACAGGGGAACCAAAAAGGACAAAAAACTCTGACGCGTTTCGAAAGCTTCACGGCTTCCTTTGTCTGGGATGTTGTTCCTTTGCCCCGTCATCCTTTATATCTCGGGTACGTTTTTGTTGGCTTTACAAAAATCCGAACAACTCAGTCCTGATTTAACCGTACAGTACTTATTACCCCATTATTACTACTTTTTCGGCACATAATTTTCTTTAACAGATGGCTGTCAGACATTGGACATCCTCTGCAATGATAAAATTGTGGGGGAACGCTTAACAAAAAAACTCCTCTTTAGGAAGAGTCAAAACATTGGAAACAAAATGGCACCCACGGTACAAAATCCAAAACCCATTATGAAGAAAGCAGACACCCTGCTACATACAAAACCTGGATTTTTTTTTTCATGTCTCCAATGCAAAGCGTGGACAGCAACAACAAAAAAGCAAAACTCCAATTTTTACTTTCCCCTCCAAAAAACTGAAATTAAAATGAAACATATAAACTGTAAAACTAAAGGTCATATATGGTATCAGATGCCCCTGTAATAAACTTTGTGGGTCGTACGAGTCGCCTTCTGTCAAAAAGGATCAGTGAACACCTCTATAATATTGACCGGAATTTTTGAGGGACGCCCACTATCGAAACATTTTGACAACCACAGAGTATTTCGGGATGGAAAAAATCACACCACATTGGAGAGAGGGAAATTTTGTCTCCCAAATGTCTAGGGCAGAAAGCAAATGGATATTTGAATTGAATACGTTAGCCCTGCAAGGGTTAAATCAGGACTTTGAGTTGTTCGGATTTTTGTAAAACCAACATAAACGTACCTGGAGATATAAAGGATGACTGGGCAAAGGAACATCATCCCAGCCGTGAAGTTTTCGAAACGCGTCCATTTTTTTGTCCTTTTTGGCTCCCTGTAGTGACGTAACTCTATTTTATTGAACCACATCTCTATACGCCAGGCAGGGAAAGGTTGAGACGCTACCGGCCGGAGCAGTCTCCCTCCTGACCCGAACTTAACACCAGCTGGATCCGAACCTTATGCAAGACTTTACCTGGACACCACTAGGAGTTTTTTCTATGATACATCTCAAGGTATTTTTGATATTTGACACACAGTCATATGTTAATATTTGGTATAAGGGTTCCGCTGCTATATATATATATATATATATATATATATATATATATATATATATATATATATATATATATATATATATACCGTTAGTTTCTGGACTGTATCCTTTCAGTGGTGTGCCGATCTATTGGAAATATGACTACACTGAAGAAAGTGTTGCAATATAATAATGAAAAACACAGCGGGGACCGGAGCACCTCTACCAGAGTACCAAAAAAATGGATTATGTGAGTGTATTATGATGAAAAAACTTTTTTAGTCATTAAAGGGGTACTCCGGCGCTAAGCAATCTTATCCCTTACCCAAAGGATAGGGGATAAGATGCCTGATCGCGGGGGTCCTGCCGCTGGCGACCCAGTGATCTTTCACTCGGCTCACGGATCATGTTCGCTCCAGGTCTGATAACTGCCGATCACGGGCCTCCGTGTGACATCACGGCTCCGCCTCCGTGTGACGTCACACTCTGCCCCCTCAATGCAAGCTGATGGGAGGGAGCGTGACAGCGTGGGAGGGGGCGGCACTGTGATATAGCTTTTGTCCGTAATGACAGATTTAAGACCCCTCCTGCATGGAGAAACTAGGGCCATGCATTTCTCTGGTGGGATTTTGGCTCCTTCTTCCACACAGTCTTCAAATCTTGAAGGTTCTGTAGGTCTCTTCTATGAATCAGGAGCTTTAGTTCTTTCCATAGATTTTCAATGGGATTTAAGTCAGGTGGTTGGGAGATTTATCAAAACCTGTCCAGATTAAAAGTTGGCAGTAGCAACCAATCAGATTGCTTGCTTCTTTTCTGAAAAGGCCTCTGAAAACTGAAAGAAGCAATTTGGTTGCTATGGGCAATTTAGCAACTTTCCTCTGGACAGGTTTTGATCTCCCCCATTGGCCAGGCCATTCTTGTAGCTTTTTATTTATTTATTTTTTTTATTTCTTTGAATCCATTTGAGAGTTTGTTTGGCTCTGTGTTTGGGATCATTGTCTGCTGAAATGTCCACCTTCGTTTCATCTTCATCATCCTGGTAGATGGTAGCAGATTTTTGTCAAGAATGTTCTGGATAATTTGCCCATTTATCCTTCCTTTTGATTATGTGAAGTTTGCCAGTACCATTTGTTGAAAATCCGCCCCACACCATGATTTTTTAATCTCCAAACTTCATTGTTGGTATGGGGTGTTTTTAGGCTAACGTGCAGCCATTTCTCCTCCAAACATGGTGTATATTATGACATTCAAACAGTTCAGTTTTGCTCTCATCTGACCACACTATATTCTCCCAGTATTTCACTGGCTTTTCCAAATGTCGTGCAGAAAATTTTAAGCTTCAACATGCTTTTTTTTCCGAAATGGAGTCTTGCGTTGTCAGCGTGCGTACAGGCCATGGCAGAAGGAGTGCGTTACTTAGTTTTCTTTGAGACAACAGAACCTGCTAATTACAGATCTATTTTAACCCCTTAGGGAGCTTAAGGACTCAGCCCTTTTTTTGCAATTCTGACGACTGTCACTTTGCATTAATAACTCTGGGATGCTTTTACCTTTTTATTCTAATTCTGAGAGTTTTTTCGTGACCTATTCCACTTTAACATACAGTGGACCCTCAACATACGATGGTAATTCGTTCCAAACGAGCAATCGTTTATCGAATCCATCGTATGTTGAGGGATTCGTGCAATGTAAAGTATAGGAAGCTGTACTCTCTTGTCCCCGCCGCTCGCGATGGTGTCCCTGCCGCTCCCGATGGTGACCCCGGGCCTCCGCTGGGCTCTCCTGCTCTTCTCCTTGCTGATTTTAACCAACATTTTTAAAGTTTCACAAGTAGTAAGAGAAAAAAAAAAGCTCCAAAAAATTTGTAGCCCAATTTCTCCAGAATAAGGAAATACCCCATATATGGTGGCAAAACACGACTTAGGAGTGAGACAGCACCGATGAGATTTGAGGCCTAAAGTGGTGATTTGCACTGCAAAGGCCGAGGATCTGACATAAAATCTAAAATATAAACAAAAAAACCCCGGCAAGTGACCACAATTTTGAAACTACACCCCTCAAGGAAGGTAACAAGGGGTACAGTGAGTACTTACACCTCACAGGTTTTTTGAACAGTGGGCCGTAATTCGAAAAATTCGATTTTTTTATTTATTTCTTTATTTTTTTACACTAAAATGCTGGGGTTACCCAACTTTTTACATTTTCACAAGAGGTAATGGGAGAAATTGGGTTACAAATTTTGGAGGGCTTTTTCTCCTGACTATGGAAACACATCCACATATGGGGTAATGTGCTGGGCGGGCGCACAACAAGGCTCAGATATCAGAGGTCTGTTTGCATTTGAGGCCTATGGCATATCAGTAGCTGACGGTTACATACATTCAGAGGAAAATACAAACATGAAACACCCACATGTGACACCATTACAGAAAGTAACCCCCCTGAGGAATGGGTATAGGGCTAAAGAGGACATTTTTGAATGCACGGGTGTTTTCTAAATGTATTTTCCAGGAATGGATGAAGGGTAGCTTTTGAAAATTGCAATTTTCAACCTATGCTCTGCTTCATCTTTCTGGGAACAACTAACATGTGACTCCGAATTGTCGCCTGGAAATACGACAGAGCTCAGCAAGAACTCTTCGCATTTGAGGCCGATGTTTGTTACGGACTTAACAGTTACATACATTAGGAGGAAAATACAAGAAAGGAACACCCACATGTGAGCTTATTACAAACAGTACACCCCCTAGGGAAGGTGTATAGTGGTGAAGTGGAGTTTTGGAACAGATGGGTGTTCCCTAAATTTATTTTCCTGGAATCGATGAAGTGTAGTTTGGGGAAAATGAAAATTGCAGTTTTAGTACTGATATGCCAATTGTATTCCCAGAATGATCACCCAGAGTATAGCCAAAAGTAAAAATTATGCCCTCCCCAAACTTTATGCTCTGAATCATAATTCTGGGAATGTGATGCGTGTGGCTGTCCCTATTCTGTTACCTCAAATGCGCACCCCGCTCAGGTGGAGAGAGAACTGCGCATTTGAGGCAACTGCAAACCCCCAATGCTGTTGACTGTGTCGAATTTTGGGGAATTAAAATTAGGGAAAAGGATAAAAAATGTAGTACTCCATGGAAGTGTGATACTCCCTGAAGCAGTTTTTAATGCAGAAGCCCGGATGATCGGGGCAAGTATCGCATTGAGTGGTGGTGTCTTCCCGATTCCCCGTATTGCGACACACTGCATTTTTTTTTTCTGGAATCATCCCTTCTTTCCAGTGTGGGGGACCTCACCTGGAAAGTGGTGGCCGGGGTCGATCCGGGTGACCGCAGTTCCAGAGGTGCACTGACCCGCTCTTTGGCGGTCACCAAAGATGAGGGCCTTTACAACTTCCTCATGGAACTCCAGGAGTGTCCCTGTGTTGCCAGCGTGTTGGGACAATACAAAAGTTATACATGGCAACCTGTACCATGTAGACCGCACCGTTTTTTGTACCATGCCCGTGTTTTCGGCATGGCATTATATGGCTTGAGGACTTAATCAGAGAGATCTACTCCACCCATATACTGAGTGTAGCCCAGAATACAATCAGACTTGAGGACCGGTCCCACGGTACCTCGGACAGGGGTGCTGCTGTTCCTGTGAATTGTGGTGAGCATAAGGACATCCCTCTTGTCCTTATACCTGACCAGCAACAGGTTTTCATGGGAAAAGGCATGGGACTCACCCGGGGGGGGGGGATAGGAGTCTGCAGGGGATAGGAAGGAAGGCCTCTTTGATTTTTCTGGACAGTCCCACAAGCAAGCGTGGATCTGGCGGCGAGGGATGTGAAGAGAGGGATACTAGTATAAAAGTTATCCACGTAACCCTTATCTAGGTGGTAACCCTTTATCTAGCAATGGGTGCAATAGGCCCCAAACTATTTTCCCGCTAACACCCAGAGTGGGGGGACATTCTGGGGGTTCAATACGGGAATCTCGTCCCTCATACACCATAAACTTGCAAGTGTACCCTGAGGTACTCTTCGCAAAGTTTATACATCTTCATGCCACACCGTACCCACTTGGATGGGATGTAATGCCAGAAGCGGAGTCTCCCCTTAAAGCTGATGAGACTCATCAATAGCGACCTCCCATTCCAGGGCCATAGGCCTCCCACAATTTGTCCCTGAAGTGATTGATGACCGGCCTGATTTTATACAGGCGCTCATACGCAGGGTGTGTGTATGTGTGGGGGGGAATACTTTATTTATGTATGGGCTGTGTGTAGTGTGGGCTTCAACTTCCTGCCCTAACCCTCCACCTAACTGAACAAGGATATATAAAAATATAAAATGGAGTTTTTAGCTTTTTTTAAAAAAAGGACTTCTAAGCGCAAAAAGCCCTGAACCACCAAAAAAGAGTGTTTACCTAATCAGTGGTGTGCGCACTGATTAGCACTTGGTGGGGCAGGGGACGCAGAAGTCAGTGGGGTGGGGGGGGGGGGTTCGGCTACTCAGCCAAGAACAGTGGCTGGTGGCACGTACACAGACCCCCCACACACAAAAAAAAAACGTTAAAACCAGAAGAAAAAAAGAAAGAAAAAGCCCCCGTCTGAACCCAAAAAAAGCTGATCAGTGATAAATGCGGCCTGCCCCACAGATGTCGGTGATTTATCACTGGAGTACCCCTTTAACAACCCCATAGGTATGTTTTGGGACAATCTGGTTGCGAAGGTCATTTTGAGATATATCTTGTGTGACACCTTGACGATGAGACCATTTTGAGGCCACCAGTTTGGACTGAACCAGCCGATATTAATTTGCGCTGACAAGCGGCTGGATTACTTATGAATTACTGATGGCTTTTAGCTATTTTTGGTTTTGCATGCCTTTTTGCACATGCCTTCATGTGTTCAATACTTTTTCCCTGTGTCAATTCACAATATTGAACGCAACCTAATTTATGGGCTTATTTGGTTTGGTTTCTTTGCATGTATAGCTTACATGGGTTGTTAACAACATCTGGTGAAAATTTCATGTCAGTAGCACATATTGAAATGTATCTAGTAAGAAAATGTTGAATACTTATTTTACCAGCTGTATATAGTGTGTGTGTAATTTTGATATAAGGCATCTGTATGATGTACTGCCTAACTGTAGGTCTGTTGACCCCAACTGAAAGCATAATGGATTCATATGCAGACATGATTGGCGAGATTTCTAACAACCTGTGCTGACGAAACGTTGACCAGTTGCCCATAGAAGCTAATCAGATTGCTTTTTTTTTTTTTTATATATAAAAGGCCTCTGAAAAATTAAAGAGGCAATATGATTGGTTGCTATGATCAAGTATTAAACTTTTCCTCTGCACGGGTCAGATGTGTAAATCTGATGTACAAAGAATTAAGAAATACTAAGTTAACACATCCTACATCTGAATGAACTAATTATATGAAATACTTTCATCTTTACATAGTTGAATGTGCTGAAAGCAAAATCACTCAAAAATTAATCTGCACAACAGCATGTGAAATTGATTGTCAATCAGTGTTGCTTCCTGAGTGGACAGTGGGATTTCACAGAAGTGGGATTGACTTGGAGTTACATTGTGTTTTTTTATGTGTTCCATTCATTTATTTTTTTGAGCAGTGTATCTCATGCCCCTAAGGATCTAGTTTTTCAATTGACATTGTTCTGAATGTATTGCAGGAAAAAGGTGCATATGAGAAGGCTCTTGATGAACTGAACAGATACAACCCTCGCTACATGGAGGACATGGAACAGCAGTTCGAGAGCTGCCAGGAGGCAGAGCAGAAGCGCCTGCGCTTCTTTAAGGAAATGTTGCTGGACATTCATAAGCACCTTGATCTCTCTAGCAAAGACAGGTATCGGTACTAATAAAGCGTATGTACTGTTTCCGGACTGCCTACACTAAGGCACATGCAAGACCCTGTTGATATAATGTACATTTAGTGTATACGCCAAGAGAACACCTGACATTGGCTTACAAAGGAGACCAAAGCTTTTCTCTTTTGGCATCAGTCAGCATGGTATACATCAGTAAACCACCAAGAATCAAGCATTTATAGTACGTATAGTGTAGTGACTAGAAAAACCCATGTCCATTAAATTGATGACACTCTATAGCATCTTTCACAGCCTCTATTTAAAGCGGTATTCTAGGATTTATTTTTTTAACTATGCTGCAGGGGCTGTAGTTCATAATATAGTGTCTGTACCTGTGTGTGACGGTCGTCTCACAATTCTTATGTGATTATATCCCCAATATTTATTTTTAACAGCATACAAAATTACTCTTGTCTCAGGTTTTCTCAGGTTGCAGTGCGGCCGAGACATGACATGACTATTCAGGTGTTTAAAGGGAGCCTGTCCTGCTTCAATGGGTGGAGTGACCGCTGGGTGGGGAGAGATCATTCTGCAACTAACTGTATTTTTGCAACAGCTGGAGGCACCCTGGTTAGAAAACACTGATCTTTTGAATGGAATGCAGCTCATTTGTGATTAAATGGGTGGGGTGCGTCATCTGTGGAAGGGAGGAAAGTGACCTCACACTTACAAACAAGGAACTATGGGATTTGTAGTTTGAGAGAATGAACTCAAACAGGAAATACCCAGTTCACAAAAAGATAGCCACAGCATTAGAGTAATCCTACAACATAGCCACAAGACGAGCACAGAGCCTTCCTAAGCATGTCCATTACTGTCTGCCAGGTAAGTGCTAAAATCACCTTATGGTGGATAACCCCTTTAACATATCATATATGTCAGGGAAAACACTTCAACATATACAGTAAGACAAAAAACCAAAATATAAAGGATTTATTATTGGCCGTTTATGTATAAATATAATTATATAATGATAGGATGAAGACAAAAGATCAGACCGGCAGACTCACCACGATTCTCTTCTTCTTTATTTGCGTCAGCAATTCATAGACAAATACTCACAAACTTGGGGGGTCAGGACGTGCAGTGGGGGGATAAACTGGCAACAGACTCCGTTTCCCATGGATCACCGTGCTTCCTCCTATGGCCGGAGGAAGCACAGTGATCTGTGGGAAACGGAGTCTGTTGCCAGTTTATCCCCCCACTGCACGTCCTGACCCCCCAAGTTTGTGAGTATTTGTCTATGAATTGCTGACGCAAATAAAGAAGAGGAGAATCGTGGTGAGTCTGCCGGTCTGATCTTTTGTCTTCATCCTATCATATCACCTGTGTCTCAGCTTTGACCAGAGCACCACCACCCTCATTCACATTCATCCACCTATACCACATCGAGTCCACCAGTGAGAGCAGTGCCGTGCCAATCTTATAATTATATAATATCATTTTATTTTTATTTTTTTCAACTAGAGTTTACTATGCTGTATTTTTTCATAGACTTAAAAGCTAGGATATCTCTGCCTCTAGTAGTCTTGTGCTTGTGGCCTTTATCATGTGATTTTTATTATTTTACAGCTTCCATGCTTTGTATAAAGACCTATATCAGGGTATCCAGGCAGCTGATGATCAACAAGATCTAAAATGGTGGAGAAATACCCATGGGCCCGGAATGGCCATGAATTGGCCTCAGTTTGAGGTAAAACTTGGGAAGGGAGTTAAAAGTAACAATTTACACAGATGGGTGGATTCTAGGCTTCCATAATTCAGGTTATTGATTTGTGTGTATGAACTTGTATGGTACTGCAGCTGCTTTATAGAGGTGAATACAGCTGAGCTGCAGTACCACCTACAACCTGTGGAGAGGTATGGTGCTTTATTTATTTATTTTTGGAGAAAGCAATAAAGTAAGACCAGGTAGCCAATGTGCATGTGCTGCTGGTACTTATCTATCTTCTTTTGATGTATATGGAATTTCTTTGGCTGCTAAAATTAACCCCTTCCTGCCCTAGGATGTATGCATACATCAAAGTTGCTATCTAGTAAGCGCAACTGGACATATGCATACGTCCAAGCAATCGCCATCACAGTGCAATGCGTTCCAGGACATCACCGGCGGGACCCAGCTGTCAATCACAGCCAGGGTCCCGCTGAAGCTGCCAAGACCAGGGTTACGCTGGTCTCGGCAGCATTAACCCCCACCCCCCTCCCCTAGATGCCGTGATCAGTTCTGATTATGGAATCTATCGGGTGGACAGGGGGAAAGGGCTCCCCCTGTCCACCAACGGCAATCCCACAATGTGATCCCGGGATCACGTTGGTTGGTTGCCATGGCAGCAGGAGGCCAGCTGATAGCCTCCTGTCTGCCTAGTACGGAGCCTGTTCGGTCCAGCCATAGGCTGTATTGCACACGCTGTTAGTGTGATACTGTGTGATAACCCAAAAATAAATGCCCAAACCCATACATAATAGGTGTTTCTACGTCCGTAATGACTTGTACAATAAAACGATAATGGTATTCACCTTGCACTATGAATACTGCAAGAAACCCTGCAACTTTTGGTTGAAACGTGGAATAAAAAAGTTCAGAATCGCTAAAAAGGTACCAAAAAGAAATTCAGCTTGTCCTGCAAAAAAATAAGCTCTCGCACAATGGTGTTGGATGAAAAATAATAGTTATGGCTGTCAGAACATAACAACACAAAAAGGGAAAAGATTTTGTTGAGAAAGAAAAAGAGCATAGAAAGCTATATAAATTTGGTATCGCCACAATCGTACAAACCCACATTATTTTTTACCATAAAGTGAATGCCATAAAGGAAATAAAAATAATTTCACAATTTGGAGTTTTTCCCCAAAAATGCAGCATCAACAAAGATTTACCACTATTGTAAAGTACAATATGTCACAAAAAACTGTCTCTAAATAGCATTGCTAAGTAAAAGCGTGTCAGAGGTATAACCATATAAAGACACATGCCAAAAAATTGGGCTTGGTCATTAAGGTAAAAAAATATATATTTTCCAGTGGAGTACCCATTTCAGGATGCCACATTATTATTAATTATTATTATTATTATTATTATTATTATTATTATTAATATTTATTTATTATTATTATTATTATTATTATTATTTATATTTAAATAATAATAATTATAATAATTAATAATAATACATTTTATCAACTGGTGCCAGAAGGTTAAACAGATTTGTTAATTAATTCTATTTAAAAAATCTTAATCCTTCCAGTACTTAAAAGCTTCTGTATGCTACACAAAAAGTTATTTTCTTTTTGACTTTCCTTTCTGTCTGACCACAGTGCTCTCTGCTGACACCTCTGTCCTTGTCAGGAACTGTCTGGAGTAGGAGCCAATCCCCATAGCAAACCGCACTTACTCTGTACAGTTCCTGATAAGGACTTGTGGTCGGACAGAAAGGAAATAAAAAAAAAGAACTTCCTGTGGAGCATACAGAAGCTTATAAGTACTAGAAGGATTAAAACATTTTAACAGATGTAATTTACAAATCTGTTTAACTTTCTGTCATCAGTTGATTTAAAAAAAAAAATTCCAGTGGAGTACCCCTTTAACCCCTTAAGGACCAGGCCATTTTACACCTTAGGACCAGAGCGTTTGTTGAACATCTGACCACTGTCCATTTAAACATTAATAACTCTGGAATGCTTTTAATTATCATTCTGATTCCGAGACTGTTTTTTTGTGACATATTCTACTTTATTTTGGTGGTAAATTTTTGGCGTTACTTGCATCCTTTTTTGGTGAAAAATCCCCAAATTTCATGAAAATTTTGAAAATTTTGAATTTTTCTAACTTTGAAGCTCTCTGCTTGTAAGGAAAATGGATATTCCCAATAAAATGTATTTTTATTCACAAATACAATATGTCCACTTTATGTTGGCATCATAAAATGGACATATTTTTGCTTTTTGAAAAAATTAGAGGGCTTCAAAGTAGAGCAGCAATTTTCAAAAATTTCATGAAAATTGCTAAATCTGAAGGGACAGATGTTACAGAACTACAACTCCCAGCATGCCTGGTCAGTCTAGGCATGCTGAGAGTTGTAGTTTGGCAACATCTGGAGGGCTACCGTTTGGAGACCACTGTTACAGTGGTGCCCAAACTGTGACCCTCCAGATGTTGCAAAACTACAACTCCCAGCATGCCCAGACAGCCTTTGGCCCAGCTCTGGGCATGCTGGGAGTTGCAGTTTGGCCTTCCTAGTGGTTGCCACAGTAAAGATCACTTTACTTTCACTTTCAATTCCCCCCTCCCCCACAGTAGTTTCCCTACCTGACCCAGGATCCAGCAGTCTCCAGCAACGATCAGGGTCTCCAGGCATCTTCTCCTGCAGGTACCGACCTCCATCTTCTTCCCACGATCCCCTCGACATCCAGCGGTGGCCAGAACGGGGGGTTGCCATGGCGACCCACTGTCCTGCTCTGCCATTGGTCAGAATCAATTCTGACCAATGGCAGGGGATAGGAGGAAATCGCAGCATTGCGACTTCACTCCTACCCTTCAGGATGATCTGGGCTGTCAATGACAGGTCGGGTCATCACAATTTTTGCAGGTGATCGGGTCACCAGAGACCCGATCAGCCCGGAATAGGAGAAAATCGCATGTCTGAATTGACATGCGATTTTCTGCGATCGCCGACATGGGGGGGGGGTCCCGGGACCCCCCCTCGGCATTTGCACGGCATGCCTGCTGAAGGATTTCAGCAGGAATGCCGTTCCGATCTCTGCCCGGTGCGCAGCAGAGACCGGAGAAACACCAGGACGTTCTGGAACGTCCTTGGTCCTTAAAGCCCAGGGTGCGGGGACGTTCCAGAACGTCCTTGGTCCTTAACTGGTTAAGGGGTTAAAAGATGAAGGGAAAAAATATATATTTCAAACTGCCCGAGATAATGCTGGGGTAGACGGGTATTGCTGGGTCAGGGTTTTGTTTGCTTTTTGTTAGTCTCCCTGTAAAAAGTGTTCCTTCCTGATCTTTAAAATAGTGGGTTTCAATCCTCGATGGATAAACATCCTCTTTCCTCCTTTGCTTAAACTGGTGCTGAACCCTTTTCTTAAAAGGAAGCTGTATGTCTGTCTGGAAATAGGTGTTGGAATTTGCACATTCTTAAAAATTAGTCCATTTCCTGTGTTTCAAATTTAAAACAAAACAAAACCATTAAAAAAAAAAAAAAAAAAAGCTTTCAAAGTACAAAATACATTGGTCAGGATCAAAGTTTTCTTTATTCACCATTGTAAAACACACATGAGACTTGTGTTGTCTGTTTGGAGGGAACTGCATTTGAGTGGTGGTTGCTCTACCAAGGCATGTTTGTGTTAGGTAGAGATAACATTGTGGAATACGTGGGTGGATGTAACAAATATTACCTCATAGGTTTTGGCCCAGAGAGTGCAAAGATGGATAAGTCAGGAGTCCAGCGCAGAGATGTGCAGTTAAGAAATACTTTATTACATGGACACAGGTACAGGATCTTGGTGCGTTTCAGGTGTTATGCCCACGTTAGTCAATGGTATGACGAAGGGTGTGCATAACACCTAAAGAGTCACATGTTTAACTGCGCTGGACTCCTGTCTTATCAATTACTGTTTGATGTTGCCCTGTATCATCCGCAGAGCAGAAATGGCTGCCATGGTGTGCCAGAGTTAGTGGCTTTACTTGTGAGTGCATAGTTACCAAACCTATATGATCATGCAAACTTACCTTTTGTTCCTAAATAAAGGAGTGGTCTCCAGAGACCCAGAGGCCCATCAACAAGAAGGAGCGCAGTAGTAAAAATGTAGAGGAGGTGACCCTCACTGGTATTGTGCCAGCCAAGGATGGCGTTTCAGTAGGGACCCCCACCCAACAGCTCAATCGCGGGTGAGTGAGACTTTACTCTTATTACCTACTGTCCACTATAAAGTTAAAACCTAGTCGAATATCCATTGGAACAAATATAAAAATTATAAAACCTGTTCTAAGGCTCAGCACAAAATGTTACCCCAATTACAGCTGAACAATACCTGTTTTCTTATTCACTCTATTTGCAGAACATTGATCCAATATTTAAAAAGAAGCACAGGGGTTTTCTAGTTCTTGTTATACTACAAATCCCATTCTTGACCAACATGGAATGCTAGGAGTGTTAGTTTTGCAACATTTACATGACCAATTTGGCCGCACTAGAATGTAGTTGCTGGGATATGGTGGGCTTAGTGTTAGTTCACAATCTGTTTGACATCCTCCTCCCAGGTTTTCCTACGCAGATGAAGACCAGGATTTCTATGCCACTTTAACGGATATGCCGCATTCAGAGTCAGTACAGGCCCCACGTCAAGTTCTTTCAAAGACGTGGTGCCCTTGTCTATACTCCCTTACATTCTTCCCAATTGCCTTGACTCTACTGTAGCTTTATAATGGTGAAGGGGATCCTTGTCTAGCTTGTCCTTCATGAACCTCTTCTAACAAGATACTTACATGTACTTTCTCCTCACACATCTGTCTTCTGGGTGTTATACAGTCACGGGGAATATTGGTGGTCAGCAAATCTTATATGTGTATATTTCTTCTACATTTTGTGTATATAGGCCATTTGCCTAGTTATTATAGCCTACTTTTTTTTATATGTTTTTATGTTTCTATTTATTCTGCAACATTTCCATTAAAACTAAAACGTTTTAACAATGAGTTGGTAAAGCTTTATGAGCAATCTTAAAGGGGATTTTCCATGAATTAAGCATTAATGGCCTATCTGATGTTTAATCATTGGCTCTGCTTTATACTGTATCTTCATCCCACTCATGTGAATGGGACTGAGCTGCAGTACCGGGCACAGCCACCATTGTATGTATGGCATTGCACCCATGTAAATAATGTGGGTGGCTGTGGAGCTTTTTTGCGCCATTATTTTACTTTTTTTTTTTTTTTCTATCTGACTTCTAGGGTAGAGGCACCAAACTGATTTTAAAGTTTTTTTTTTTACAAATGGACAAGATAGCTGCCTGGCCATCTTCAGCCTGTTTGTGGCCAGTTGGGATTATCTGGCTCCAAAATGGCAGTTTTATGCAATTTGCAAAACTTCCATTGATGTTAATGGAAGGCATGCAAAAGATGTAGCATCAGGAGCAACCCTGTATATGTAACTCTGGAAGTTATGTAAACAGCATAGCTAGCAAGGCTACGTTTTTTTTTTTTTTTCCCACAATTTTATATCAATAGGGTAAATTGCAGAACACCAATAATTTGGCTCTTTTTGGTGCCTGACCATCACTGCTGCCCACAATCAGGCTGCAGATGGGCAGGCAGCCTCCTCCTCCCCCCGCTGTTGGAAAATACCTTTAAAGCATGAGGTCATTACTGTTTTAAGGGGTTGTGGACACCAATTGAGGAAGGCTGACATTGGTGTAAAATAACAAAAGGGTAATTCCTGCCCAGTCTCTGTTCTACCTGCTCAAGCAATGACGTGTCGACTTAATATACGATCTCTGCAGCCTATAACTGGTTGTTGACAGTGATGTGTTTAATCCCATTGGATGGATCCAGAGGCATACACTAAAGAAAAAGGGCTCTATGGTGGAGATCAAAATGTGGCATCAGATTTGGCCTCCCCCTGTTTTTCCATGACTCTTACCTCATCCCTGTATTTAACAGTGCAGTTCCCTGAGGAGAGGAGTCCTGTACAGTTTCCAACCAGTAGCAACAGGCTGGGCCCCTTCTCTCTAAGAGCCCCATAGCAGCCGCATTGTATTTCTCTATGGTATGTACAACCTTGTAGAGGTCATATGTTAAGTCAAAACATCATTGTTATAGCAGAAAGAACGGTGCCTGGCAAACAACCAGAAAAGTCTCTGTAAAGGAGCAGTAAAGTGAGTATTTCTTTTTGTCATTTTACACCATTGTAGGGTGTTGTTTTTTTCATTTAGATTTACTTAATTTCATGGCATAGGCCATCCCATCTATGTAGCAGAATACCCCTTATATGAACACCTTTTAAGGATGGAATTGCTCAGTTTCACAGGGGCATAATACAGCCACCTTTTTGCATCAGTATTACCTCTGCAAGTCCTGGTCTGACTGCGCTTCTAAGTATCAGAACGAACAGTCGCCAGTCATGGCCATGAGACTCACTTGCGGTTGTAACACACAAATGTGGCCATATTACACCCCTAAAAAACTGGCCTTGGGGGGGTTGTTCATCATTGGTAACTAATCTGTGTGGTTCTTACAGCACTGCGAAGGATGATGGCTCAGAGTGGTCAGAAGACGAAAGTCCTAAAAAGTCACTGGACAGTAATGGTCGGGAGGTATCACAGGTAGAGGGCGTGCGTGTGCGAGCACTTTATGATTACATTGGACAAGAGGCTGACGAGCTGAGCTTTTCAGCAGGTATACACCACTAACCTTCCCTTAACCACCTTTCCTGTTTCCTATCCACAGGCACGTTCCCCACTCCCATACCTTCCATCCTCCATCCCT